>NW_026896493.1:0-22577 GCF_033153095.1 Gastrolobium bilobum | reverse complement strand
CAACACTCCTACAAAGGTGTCATTACCTAGGTATGGTACTTCTGCCCTTTCTTTTCTTTTTTTTTTCTTTTCTTTTTTTCTTGAAAATGTTTGATTATATGTTGATATTTCTTGCTTGAAAAGATTGAGTATGTGGGTTTCTTGCTGATATTCGACTGTGATCTTTCCTTTCCTTTTTTTTCTTGAAAATAGAGATTGAGGGTGTGGCTTGTCTTTTGTCAATACCATATGAAATATATGTTTCTTTCTTTCTTTTTCTTTATTATTCTGGCAATATTGAGGGTGTGGCTTTTCCATTATGTTCTTGCTTTTCTTTTCTTTCGATTTCGTTTCTTTTTTTTCTTGATAATACAGTGGATGTTCGATTGTGTGCTTTTGTTTCTGTCTGCCCAGACATCTTATTACTGGACTATTAACTGGTTTTTTTGTTTTTTGATTTTGTCTAGTTGAGTTTGTTAGTTTTTTCAGTTGGTGTTTTATTTAACAAAACTAACATTGGATATATTTAGATATGTGGGTTTTCCATTTTATTTATTTTTTAAATATTAATGGTTCTTTCTTTCTTTCTTTCGTTTTTTTTTTGCGCAATATTTAGATGTTGGTTTCGATTGGAATGATAACATGTTGTTTTTTCCGCCATTTCAGGGGTTGGCTGACCAAAGCCAAGATGGCAGTTATGCTTCACATCTTACCAATTTAAGCTCAATAGGCTCAATCTTAAAAGAAGACTTGGACTTGGACTTTGATTCTGACTTTGATCTTTATGATCCTACACAAATGATTGACTCGGATTATTACACAAATGATTGACTCGGATTATTTGTTGTCTATGTAGTTGATAACACCAATTATTTGTTGTCTATGTAGTTGTAAATGGGATTCAAATTTAATTCTTTGGCTTCCCAGATTTGTTCTCTACTGAGATTGACCTCCATTCATTTGTATTTTCTTTGAGTTTGTATAACCAACAAGTCACGTAACCATGCATTCTTTCTATTTTTATACTTTTATTTTCACTATTGTTCTTGTTTGGTTAATAATACTTTTATAGACACCGTGTAGGTGTGCATTTAAAACTAACCAATACTTGTATTTTAGGAAAAAAAGGAAAAGAAGAAAGTTCACTTCAATTATGCATGTGTACGAGGTTAGCTGTGTATACTATGTAGGCGGGCTTTATCATGTGTATTTTTAGAGATGATCTTCAAGGTAAAGTGGCTGAGATTGAAAGTGTAAATTATCTCGAATCCAGTACTTGATTCTTGAAAGGTAAAAATGATTGAAATTATTAGGTGTGGTGGGACTTATGCTATCCGCTAGGGGTGATAATAAGGCCAAGGGCCTATCAGGGGCCTTAGGCCCGGCCCGTTTCGGCTCGGCTCGTCTTTTTTTATTATTAAGCCCAGACTTATACTCGTGCAAAAGCTTTTTTATTTAAAAGGCCTCAGGCTTTCATAGCCAAGCTCGGCCTTGAAGCCTTGGAGGCTGGCCCGTATACATTAAATTTATTTATTTTTTATATTTTTATATTAATCATTTCAACATCCTTTTCTCAGTTTTCTGTCTCTGCTCTATCTCTTCTCCCCGATCTAAGTCATGTTCATCATCTATTTTTATAAGCCATGCGGATTCCACGGCTTATAATGATGCTTATGGCGGCGACCGTGGAAGAAAAATTAATGTAAAATGTGGAAGAAAATTTATTGGTGGGGTTCAAATCTAGTGTAAAAAATCTAGAATATTAAGAAATGTGGAAGAAAATTTAATGTAAAAAATCTAGAATGTGGAAGAAAATTAAGGAAAAGCAACGTAAAATAAAGTAAAGGTGATGTTGTTATTTTGATTTTTTAATATTAATGTTTTTTTATTATAAAAGAAACAACTATTATTTTCTAACAAAAAAATACATATCAGTGCATGATTAATGGGCTGAATACTGCTACAAATTGGAATGTAAGGTTTTTATTTTTAATAAATAAACAGGCCACAGGCTTGAGACAGGCTTTTATTTTTTTGTAAACGAACCAGGCCACAAGCTAATATTATATTCGTAACAGGTAACAGGCTAAGGCCAGTCTGACACGTTTAAATACAGGCTTGGCCCGTTAAGATCAAAGCTCGGCTCGGCTCGGCCCGTTAACACCCATACTATCTGCCACATGATCTTTCTCATTTTTGGTGTTTATTTTTCAAACGTCCTTTTATTTTTCCATTTGGATGGTTTATATTTCTATCTAAGTTTTGAATTTCGATGATGCAGATTCTGCAAAGGACAGAGATATTTTTTGAATTCACTGTCCCCATCCTTTACTTTCACCTCAACTTCATCAAGCACTTTCATAACTCATAGCTATATGTTGAATTGCGAATTGGGTCAACCACATTCCGCTATGGTGGGATGATAGAAAATAATGACAAAGGAAAGAAGCTAGACGAAAATTGCTAATGAAATCAACAGCTAAATAAAATAAAGGCAATAATGGTGAATCTCATACCATTGAAAAGAAGCCTAAAGCTATTTTGTTGGTTATTACTCTAAAGTAGCAAATGCATAATTAATGTAACGAATTTATGTTAAAGTGAGGAATAACAAAGTGGCAATAGTTTTCCTAGTTTCTCATGTTGCAGAAGAAATTATTCCTCTTCTGCATACCCATTAAATATACGGGACTCATTATATTAAAGAAAAAAGATGGATGAGACATTTTTATGAGTCTGTAATAGGGGAATAGTTTCTCCGGAGAAATCAATTTCCATTCAATTATATGACAACATGGTTTATTTTATCTCATTGATTGCTTGTCTTGGAGGATTACGTAAAGATTTTTTGTTCTTTCCATTATAGTTGATTATATAGTGTAGAAGTTGGGAGCGGTAGATGGATCAGGGATGGAAATTTCAGATAAGGTTTTGGTGATGCCTGTTTGCTACTGTCACAATTTTAATTAATGACAAATGATTGACTTATATGAAATTTTGGCTCGTGGACAGGCCCTATCTTGTGGGATTATATAAGTTTTTGGCTCATGCAGGCTTTTTTATTTGTAGGATTTTTTGCCTTAACTCGTGCGAGCTAGGGCCTAACAGGAAGAGATAGCCTGTTTTGATGACTCTACTTTATATGTAAATTTAGGGGTGACAATATGGGTTGAGCACGACGGCAGTGGCGGAGCCAGCATGACATGTTAGCAAGTGCCAAAAAATTCAGCTAGTGCCCAAATAGCTACGGTTCTTTGGCTACGACCAAAACGTGGCTAATTTTCAAAAAATTTGAACAGAATTTGCTACTTTTCAAATGTAGCTAAATGAACGTGGCTAAATAAGCCAGTTCCAAGGCAACTGTAGGCCACAACGTGGCTCCGCCACTGCCCGGCGGGTCAACCCGCCAAAACGGGACGAGTTGGGTTGAGATTTTCAACCCACCAACCCACTTCAACCCGCCCCGCCTAGAAGTGGGTCAAAACGGGTTAACCCGTCGGGTTATATATATATATATATTTTACAATTAAGTAGTATTTCATTTGTCATTAAATTTTTGTGATATCCAATTTTTTTTTTACATTAGTACTTCTTAGAAAAAATAAAGAATAACAATTTTATTTATGACAAATGTTATCTTTATATGGAGACGAATGAGTTCCTAAAGAATGTTTTGACAAATATTAGTATACATTTAAGATTGAGATTGAGAAAAATTAAAAGAAGTGTGAAATAAAATAAAATAATATTAGAAAAATTAATAAAATATAATTTATTTTTAAATTTTAATTATTTATTTTTTTAATTGACGGGTTGGTGGGTTGACGCGCCAACCCACCATAAAACGGGGTGAGTTCATTTTTCCCACCCATATTTAATGGCGGGTTAACCCGCCCTGTCCTGTTTTTGGCGGGTTGGTGGCGGGGCGGGGCGGGCCAACCAACGTTAAAAGCATGTTTATAGTACTCACATTTAATCAACAACGAAAAACCATTGTTAAAAGTAGGGGGTGTAAATAGGCTGGATAGAGATAGGCTTTAGCTTAAATAGGTCAGACACATGTAAAATACTTTAGGCATGGCCAGATTCGTTAGCTTGTGCATGCCCAAATTATAAATTTAGCATGACGTATATTTAAAAAACAAAAGTCTTGACATAGACTTGTTAGCCTGTTTAAGCCTACAAGACGTTCAAGAATTAAAGAAAATAATTAAAATAATATAATTTTATTATTCAAAACCATTAAAATAATAATTTATATATTTAATTTAAAATAAATAATATGAAATAGGTCGGCCTATAAGTTTATAGGCCCTCTATGTAAAAGAAAGTCTGTGAGATACTTTCTAAATAATTTTTTAAGATCCGAAACTGTTCTATAATTTAATTCTTTCATTGAGTAGTTAATAATAATAATTTATTCCCCCCTCCTCTCCTTCTACGGTAGTATAGTATAGGATATAGAATTAGATATATTATTTAGCATTTTAATTAACATTTATTTATTTAGAATTAAGAAATCCCTCCCTCCTCGATGTATGTAAGTGACAAAACAAAGATGGATTGGATATTTGGATTGGATTGGGCCCAAAACAAAACAAAACAAAGATGATGCTGCTGAAAATAACACCCGACCCAAGTCCATTCATTGCATTGCTTTTACTCAGTGTAGTGTAGTGTCTGATTGTCAAGTCAAGTGTGGCCCTCTCCAATGCAAATCAATGTAATGTGCTTTGGACACTTGACCACGCGCGCGCTTTTTAGCAGGTAATCTATAATAATTTGATTTCAGCGCAAATATTATAATTTAAAGTTTTATTATAATTAATTAAAGATGGATTGGATTGGGCCAAAAAAAACTAATCAAAATAACCAACCATTGCTCTTAGTCTCTCTCACCTCTCAATGCATAATCCGAAACATGCAGATGCAGTCTCATCTCAGATCACAAATTTACAATTTACAATTTTCAAAGATTTTTCATCTAAAATTGGGCGGGATTTAATTTAATAACACTCACTCATTCTTCTCTTTCTTCTCTCTCTCTCTCTCTCTCTCTCTCTCTCTCTTCTCCACCAAAGAAAAACCCTAAGCCTAGCCCCCTTCTCTTCTCTTCTCTTCTCTTCAATCAAGCTCAGCTCATATCACAATAACAATACTGTTGAAGATCTTGTTCAACAAGATAAGCTACCAACTACAAGCAGCTCCTCAACTCACAGGAAAGGAACTTTCTTTCGCCTCTGCTTTTATTTCATTTCATTTCATTTCGTTGGTTCTACCATTTATTTTAAGTGTGTTATTGCATTTTTTTCCTTTTTCTTTTTGTTTCAGCGACCATAAAACATGTATTTTTATTTGTATTTGTAGCTCAGCTTAAAAAAGACACTGAACAGAGGCATTTCTCCTCTTGATGGCACCCGACTCTGAGCCTCTTGAGTCGAGATTCTTGATGTAGCTCTTCGGTCCAAACATCGGTCGCTGAAATAGTGTTTTGTGGCCACCACATCGGTGTTTTGTGGCCGCTGTTAAAGACACTGAACAGAGGCATTTCTCCTTTTGAGGCGTTTCAAAATAGTGTTTATGTTATTGTTTTCTGAAAACATTTCCAGAGAAAATAGTAAACACTATTTTCTCTGGAAATGTTTTAAGGAGGTAATAATGGAGCGGAGCAGAACCAAATATACCAAGGTCCTGCCAGTGTTCTGTGGTGTAGATCCCTCAGAAGTATTTCATCAAACAACTGAAGTAGTCACCTCTCTGGTAAGTAAGTACCTCTTCTTCATTCTGTATTATGTTGTGATTGTGGGGACACAACCAATAGAACTATAAGATTGTCTTCTCTCAATCTTCTTTGCATTTCTGTTTTTTTTTTTTTGGGGGGGGGTAAATAATGGTCATTGCATTTTAATCCTCGTTTAAGCGTCTGTTGAATTTTTTCTAAATGGTGGTATCAATAAAGTTTCTTTAAAGTAATCTATTTTAATAAATATTATTATGATTATATTTATTTTAGTGTGAATCGCGGGTTTTTTTATTAAATTAATCAAAGTAATTAGTCAAACTATAATGAATTATATATATATATATATATATATATATATATATATATATATTGTGATGAATTTTTTCTCAACCCAATCATGTCTCATATTTTTAATAATTAAAATGAATTTTATTTCCTTAAAATTAGAATATATATTTCTCAGCTGTCCATCCACACATATATTTTTTAATATGTATATACATTAGCTAATATAATTAGTAAATATAATAAATTTTAAGAGTAGCTAAATTAGAACTTCAGAGGGACGGAAATAACTTACGAGTTAAGAGTTAAGAGAATACAACGGTCATCATAGTTTTGCCGCCAAAAAATATAAATTAAAAATTTTCTTTCTCTCTTTTCACTCTTCTTAAGGTTTTCTTAGGGTTTCTTTCTCTGTTTTCTTAAGGTTTTCTTAGGGTTTCTTTCTCTGTTTTCACTCCTTCTTAAAGTTTTCTTGGTTTCTTTGGGTTTCCTAGTTTCTTTCTCTTGTTCTTGCTTGTTTCTTTCTCTTGTTCTTGGATTGTTTTATCAAGACAATGGAATTGGTGAATATGGGAGATGGGATGCATATATATAATATAGGTATGTTACTTCTGCCCTTTCTTTTCTTCTCTTTTCTTTTCTTTTTTTCTTGAAAATGTTTGATTATGTGCTGATATTTCTTGCTTGAAAAGATGAGTATGTGGGTTTCTTGCTGATATTCGACTGTGTTCTTTTTTCTTTTCTTTTTTGTTTTCTTGAAAATACAGTATGTTTCTTTTTTTTTCTTGAAAATAGAAGATTGAGGGTGTGGCTTGTCAACAGTTGCTTGTCAATACCATATGAAATATATGTTTCTTTCTTTATTTTTCTTTATTATTCTGGCAATATTGAGGGTGTGGCTTTTCTATTATGTTCTTGCTTTTCTTTTCTTTTGATTTCGTTTTTCTTTTCTTTTTTCTTTTCCTGAAAATACAGTATGTTTCTTTTTTTTTCTTGAAAATAGAAGATTGAGGGTGTGGCTTGTCAACAGTTGCTTGTCAATACCATACGAAATATATATGTTTCTTTCTTTCTTTTTTCTTTATTATTCTGGCAATATTGAGGGTGTCGCTTTTCCATTATGTTCTTGCTTTTCTTTTCTTTTGATTTCGTTTCTTTTTTTTCTTGATAACTGTGGATGTTCGATTGTATGCTTTTGTTTCTGTCTGCCCAGACATCATATTCTTGCTGATATTTCTTGCTGATATTCGACTGTGTTCTTTTTTCTTTTCTTGAAAATACAATATGTTTCTTTTTTTTCTTGAAAATAGAAGATTGAGGGTGTGGCTTGTCAACAGTTGCTTGTCAATACCATACGAAATATATATGTTTCTTTCTTTCTTTTTCTTTATTATTCTGGCAATATTGAGGGTGTGGCTTTTCCTTTATGTTCTTGCTTTTCTTTTCTTTTGATTTCGTTTTTCTTTTCTTTTTTCTTTTCGTGAAAATACAGTATGTTTCTTTTTTTTTCTTGAAAATAGAAGATTGAGGGTGTGGCTTGTCAACAGTTGCTTGTCAATACCATATGAAATATATGTTTCTTTCTTTCTTTTTCTTTATTATTCTGGCAATATTGAGGGTGTGGCTTTTCCATTATGTTCTTGCTTTTCTTTTCTTTTGATTTCGTTTCTTTTTTTTTCTTGAAAACTGCGATTGTTCGATTGTATGCTTTTGTTTCTGTCTGCCCAGACATCATATTACTGGACTATTAACTTGTTTTTTTGTTCTTTAATTTTGTAAATTTGATTTTGTCTAGTTGAGTTTGTTAATTTTTTCAGTTGGTGTTTTATTTAACAAAACTAACGTTGGATATATTTAGATATGTGGGTTTTCTATTTTATTTATTTTTTAAATATCTATAGTTTCGATTGGAATGATAACATGTTTGTTTTTATCATGTTGAAGATGATGAAAAAGCTGAGAAGATGGAAGAGGATGAAGATGAGGATGAAGCTGAGATGATGGAAGAAGATGAGGATGAATATGGGAGATGGGATGCAATGGGAGATGGGATGCAAGTAGAAGAGGATGAAGCTGAGAAGATGGAAGAGGATGAAGCTGAGATTATGGAAGAAGATGAGGATGAATATGGGAGATGGGATGCAATGGGAGATGAGATGCAAGTAGATGAGGATGAGATGAGAAGATTAAGAGGATTGAGGATGAATATGGGAGATGGGATGCAATGGGAGATGGGATGCAAGTAGATGAGGATGAAGATGAGAAGATGGAAGAGGATGAAGATGAGGATGAAGCTGAGATGATGGAAGAAGATGAGGATGAATAAGGGAGATGGGATGCTGCAATTTCTTGATGACCCAACCAGCCTGTATTGTTTGGCAACACTCCTTGATTATGTGCTGATATTTCTTGCTTGAAAAGATTGAGTATGTGGGTTTCTTGCTGATATTCGACTGTGTTCTTTTTTCTTTTCTTTTTTGTTTTCTTGAAAATACAGTATGTTTCTTTTTTTTTCTTGAAAATAGAAGATTGAGGGTGTGGCTTGTCAACAGTTGCTTGTCAATACCATATGAAATATATGTTTCTTTCTTTCTTTTTCTTTATTATTCTGGCAATATTGAGGGTGTGGCTTTTCCATTATGTTCTTGCTTTTCTTTTCTTTTGATTTCGTTTTTCTTTTCTTTTTTCTTTTCCTGAAAATACAGTATGTTTCTTTTTTTTTCTTGAAAATAGAAGATTGAGGGTGTGGCTTGTCAACAGTTGCTTGTCAATACCATACGAAATATATATGTTTCTTTCTTTCTTTTTCTTTATTATTCTGGCAATATTGAGGGTGTCGCTTTTCCATTATGTTCTTGCTTTTCTTTTCTTTTGATTTCGTTTCTTTTTTTTCTTGATAACTGTGGATGTTCGATTGTATGCTTTTGTTTCTGTCTGCCCAGACATCATATTCTTGCTGATATTTCTTGCTGATATTCGACTGTGTTCTTTTTTCTTTTCTTGAAAATACAATATGTTTCTTTTTTTTTCTTGAAAATAGAAGATTGAGGGTGTGGCTTGTCAACAGTTGCTTGTCAATACCATACGAAATATATATGTTTCTTTCTTTCTTTTTCTTTATTATTCTGGCAATATTGAGGGTGTGGCTTTTCCTTTATGTTCTTGCTTTTCTTTTCTTTTGATTTCGTTTTTCTTTTCTTTTTTCTTTTCGTGAAAATACAGTATGTTTCTTTTTTTTTCTTGAAAATAGAAGATTGAGGGTGTGGCTTGTCAACAGTTGCTTGTCAATACCATATGAAATATATGTTTCTTTCTTTCTTTTTCTTTATTATTCTGGCAATATTGAGGGTGTGGCTTTTCCATTATGTTCTTGCTTTTCTTTTCTTTTGATTTCGTTTCTTTTTTTTTCTTGAAAACTGTGGATGTTCGATTGTATGCTTTTGTTTCTGTCTGCCCAGACATCATATTACTGGACTATTAACTTGTTTTTTTGTTCTTTAATTTTGTAAATTTGATTTTGTCTAGTTGAGTTTGTTAATTTTTTCAGTTGGTGTTTTATTTAACAAAACTAACGTTGGATATATTTAGATATGTGGGTTTTCTATTTTATTTATTTTTTAAATATCTATAGTTTCGATTGGAATGATAACATGTTGGTTTTTCATCATGTTGAAGATGATGAAAAAGCTGAGAAGATGGAAGAGGATGAAGATGAGGATGAAGCTGAGATGATGGAAGAAGATGAGGATGAATATGGGAGATGGGATGCAATGGGAGATGGGATGCAAGTAGAAGAGGATGAAGCTGAGAAGATGGAAGAGGATGAAGATGAGGATGAAGCTGAGATGATGGAAGAAGATGAGGATGAATATGGGAGATGGGATGCAATGGGAGATGAGATGCAAGTAGATGAGGATGAAGATGAGAAGATGGAAGAGGATGAAGATGAGAAGATGGAAGAGGATGAAGCTGAGATGATGGAAGAAGATGAGGATGAATATGGGAGATGGGATGCAATGGGAGATGGGATGCAAGTAGATGAGGATGAAGATGAGAAGATGGAAGAGGATGAAGATGAGGATGAAGCTGAGATGATGGAAGAAGATGAGGATGAATAAGGGAGATGGGATGCAATGGGAGATGGGATGCAATGGGAGATGATGACCCAACCAGCCTGTATTGTTTGAAAAGATTGAGTATGTGGGTTTCTTGCTGATATTCGACTGTGTTCTTTCCTTTCCTTTTTTTTCTTGAAAATAGAGATTGAGGGTGTGGCTTGTCTTTTGTCAATACCATATGAAATATATGTTTATTTCTTTCTTTTTCTTTATTATTCTGGCAATATTGAGGGTGTGGCTTTTCCATTATGTTCTTGCTTTTCTTTTCTTTCGATTTCGTTTCTTTTTTTTCGTGATAATACAGTGGATGTTCGATTGTGTGCTTTTGTTTCTGTCTGCCCAGACATCTTATTACTGGACTATTAACTGGTTTTTTTGTTTTTTGATTTTGTCTAGTTGAGTTTGTTAGTTTTTTCAGTTGGTGTTTTATTTAACAAAACTAACATTGGATATATTTAGATATGTGGGTTTTCCATTTTATTTATTTTTTAAATATTAATGGTTCCTTCTTTCTTTCTTTCGTTTTTTTTTTCGCAATATTTAGATGTTGGTTTCGATTGGAATGATAACATGTTGGTTTTTCATCATGTTGAAGATGATGAAAAAGCTGAAAAGATGGAAGATGATGAGGATGAAGCTGAGGAGATGGAAGAAGATGAAGATGATGAAAAAGCTGAGAAGATGAAAGAAGATGAGGATGAAAATGAGGATGAAGCTGAGAAGGTGGAAGAAGATGAAGATGATGAAAAAGCTGAGAAGATGGAAGAAGATGAGGATGAAGTTCATGTAGAACTTGAGAAAGGTCTTAACCAAGAGGATCGATCAACCAAAAAGCAGTCTCGGGTTGTTTGGACCGAAGAGCTACATCGGTCAGTGTTTTGTGGCCGCTGTTAATGACTTGGGTGTTGACAGTAAGTTATTCACTCTTTCTCTACAATGCAAAGTAGTTGTTATCTGATGAACCCTTAGTTCATCATGGGTTTTAGCAGGAATTAGGATCAAATTGTGTGATTAAATGATGAAAAACAAGGTTAATGTCCTAAGATGTCCTCAATTACAAGTTCAAGAGCTTTATTGGAAATTTGTATGATTCTTGTAGGAAAAGCAAGCTTGAAAGACATCTGGAGAAGGAAGAAGATTCTGGAGCTCAAGAGGAGAAAAATTGCCTAAGTGTTGAGCGCTAAAACGTCCACACTGAGCGTTTTAGCGCCCTATTACAGGAAGAGGCCAAAACTTGCTGGTGTTGAGCGCTAAAATGTCCACACTGAGCGTTTTAGCGCCCTGTTACAGAAAGAGGCCAAAACTTGCTGGTGATTAGCGCTAAAACGTCCACACAGAGCGTTTTAGCGCGCTGCTACACTAAGAAGATGGAAAATTGCTGGTCTTGGACGCTAAAACGGCCTGCAATATGCATTTTAGCGCCCTAAAGTGGAAAAAGATTCTGGTCTTCACCGCTAAAACGTCCAAATCAAACGTTTTAGCGTTGGAGTCAGTTAAAGTTAGTTGAGCATTCACCAAGTTTGGACGCTAAAATGGTCATTCCTTAACGTTTTAGCGTTGAAATCAGTTAAAAGCAGTTGAGCACACGTAAAGCATGGACGCTAAAACGGCCACTTATGGACGTTTTAGCGCCCACATTAGTTTTCTGTTTTTAATTGTAACACTATATAAGGCAAAGCCTTGACACTTAGAGAAAGATCTTGGGGGATCTGAACTCTCTCTCTCTCTAAAACTTAGTCTGACTTCTCTCTAAATTCTCTTAGTTTTTGTATTAGGATTTCCTTGTAATAGTTTGGAGATTGAAGACTTTCAACATGGAAATGAAGTTTGTTTCTTCTTCTCTTAATTATTCCTTAGTCATGTCTGAGTAGAGTCTTTGTAGTCTGAATGCAATGGAACTCCATGATAATATTATGTTGATTTGATTAATATGATGAAGTATTTTTCATGTGCTGATTTGAGATTTTCTGAGTTAATTATTTCTATCAAAGAAGTAGTATAGAACAGGGATGTTTATATGACTTCTGTATTTGATAATCTCAACATCAGAATTCTAGTACTCAAGGGATTGATGCTAGAGTTCTGATGTAATCTTAAAACCTTAGTATTTCATGCATGTATTAAGAAAGAAATCACCAAGGGATTGGGGTTTCTGATTAATGTTTCTATCAGGGTAGTAAGGGATTACATCTTGATGATAAGTAAAAGGTTGATTAACATCACATGGAAAGGAATTCATCATATGATCAATTTTTATATGGGTTATCATGGAGGAAAGTTGTTTTCTGACTACTTGTTGTTTTTATTAATTCCTAATCCATATTTACTTTGTGTCAATTTGCTCAAAATCAATTTTCTGGTGACAAATTATTCATGATTTTTACAAACTTTTATTTGATTCAAATTAGTTTTCTATGGTATTTTGGTGTTTGAACACAATTCCTCGTGGGAACGATCTTTACTCATCATTTTATTACTTGTACGACTAGTGCACTTGCTAAACGTCCAACAAGTTTTTGGCGCCGTTGCCGGGGAATTTGTTTTTCAACACTAACTGATACTATAGAATTCTGAGATTGAATCCTTTTATTTTCAGTATTTTAGTTTATGTTAAATTTCTGGTCAATTTTGATTCTGGTACATGCGAGGTACACTTGATCCAAATTTGTTGTTATATGATCCAGAATTAGAAAGGACATTGAGGAAGCACAAAAGGGCAGCCAGGCAAAGGAGACAGTTGCAAGAAATTGGTGAATCAAGTACGGTTAATCAGGAAGATATAATGGCAGAGAATCACAGACCACCACCACCACAGAGGACACTGGGAGAGTACATGACTCCTGCAGTGGTTCCTCCAATTGGGAGTGTTGTGCGCCCAACAGTGGAGCCCAACAACTTTGAATTAAAGCCTGCTTTGATACATTTGGTGCAGAAGGATCAGTTTGCTGGAACCAGTGCGGAGGACCCTTACTTGCACATAGAGAACTTCCTATTGTTGAGTGATACAGTGAAGATAAATGGTGTCACAAGAGATGCAATTCTGTTGAGACTATTCACTCATTCACTGACGGATGATGCAAGGAGATGGCTGCAATCATTGCCACAAGGAAGTATAACAACTTGGGATGATTTGCAAACCAAGTTCTTGCAAAGGTTTTTCTCAGCATCCAAGAGGGCCAAGTTGAAGGATGAAATTACAAGCTTTAAGCAGAAAGAGTCAGAATCTATTTATGAGGCTTGGGAGAGATTCAAGACTTTGTTGAGGAAATGTCCACAGCATGGAATTGAGGCATGGCAACAAGCAGCAATCTTCCTGCAAGGAATGACCACTAACACTAGAACCTTGGTGCATGCCACTGCTGGTGGATCATTGACTACCAAGACCCCTCACGAAGCCTTAGATATCTTTGAGTCATTAGCATCTCAAGAATTTGATAATGCTCCAGTGGCTGACAGAAGGACAGGAATTATCAAGTTGGATGGGTATGATGCTTTGTTGGCAAGGAATGATCAACTGATGCAGACACAGAGACAACAGCAGCAACAATTAGATACCCTTATTAAGCAACTCTCTTCACAAAAGGTAGCTTCTGTGGAAACAAAGAGTGTATGTGCTATCTGTGGTAAGGGCCATGTGACAGAGGAGTGTGATTATGGGGGATCATCAGAACAAGCAGAGGTGAATGGAGTGTGGTATGATCAGAATAATCAAAGGAACTACAACAATCAGGGAAAGAATGTTTATATGCCACCATGGAAAAACAAGAATCAACACCCAGGATTCAGCTATAGTTCCAACCACCAATTGAATCCACCATTACATCCTCCACCACCACATATAAAGGAGCAGTCAAGTGATCCTGCTGCATGGGAGAAAGCGTTTGCTCAGTTATCTAAGACAACTCAGGATTATATTCAGGGTTCTACTTCATTCAGGGAAGAGACAACTGCATTCATGCAGGAGACCAGAACTTCTTTCAGAAATCAGGAAGCATCAATCAGAAATTTGGAGACCCAGATTGGTCAATTATCAAGACAGATATCAGAGAGACCACAAGGGAAATTTCCAAGTGATACACTGGTGAATCCTAAGGAGCACTGTAAAGCAATTATGACAAGAAGTGGGTTGGTACTTCAACCAGGGAAAAAGAAGGTGGAAAATAAAAAGAATGAAGAAGAGGTTGTGGTTGAAGATGTAGTCTCTGATGATGAAGGAGAGAAAATAAGAAATGAGAAAAGTGAGAAGGAAGTAGTTGTTAGAGATGTTATAGTTGGAGTTGACAAAGAAGAGGAAGGGAAGGACAATAAGAATGAAGGAGAGGTAGAAGTTGGTAAAAATGCTTCCCCACAAAAGATGATGAAGTGGGAAAAGAAGAAGATGGCTGACAAGAAAGAACAGCCAGTTAGTTTATCTCCCTATGCTAAAGTTCCCTACCCTCAGAGGTTGAAGAAAGAGATTCAGAAGCAGCACTATGCAAGATTTCTGGATATCTTCAAAAATTTACAAATTAACATACCATTTTCTGAAGCACTGGAAAATATGCCTCACTATGCAAAATTCATGAAGGATCTTCTTACTAAGAAGAGGAAATTAACTGATGGTGAGACAGTGGCCCTAACAGCAGAGAGTAGTGCCCTAATCCAGAAGAAGCTTCCAACAAAAATGAAAGATCCAGGAAGCTTCAGTATCTCTATTGCTATAGGAGATGTGGAGGTGGGAAAGGCATTGTGTGATTTGGGAGCCAGTATAAACTTGATGCCATTGACAGTATGTAGAGCTTTGGGAATTAACACTTTAAAGGAGACCAATCTTATTCTGCATCTTGCAGATAGATCTATCAAGAGGCCTGAAGGTGTGGTTGAAGATGTCTTGGTCAAGGTAGACAAGTTTATTTTTCCAGTGGATTTTGTGATTCTTGACATGGAGGAAGAGGATACAGAACGTCCTTTATTGTTAGGAAGACCCTTTTTAGCAACTGCAAGATCTTTGATAGATGTTGAACAAGGAAAGTTGTTGCTAAGGGTGGATGAGGAAACAGTCACAATTGATGTATTTGAAACCATCAAGCATCCTGTTGATGTGGAAGATTGTTTTAGATTGGATGTGATACAGGAGGTTGTGGAAGAAGTGAATAAAAAAGAAGAATTCCCAGTTGAGGAACAAAGATCAGAAGAAGAGATAGGTACAGAGGATTACCAAGAAGAGCCAGAAGTGGAAGAGCTTGAGAAGAAGATTGATGACATTCCAAAAGGAGCACCTAAGGTAGAACTTAAGGAATTACCTTCACATTTGAAGTATGTGTTCCTTGGGGATGATCAAACATATCCAGCAATCATTAATGCAATGTTGTCTGATGAGGAAGAAGGGAAGTTGATTAAGGTACTCAAGAAGAATAAAATGGCTATTGGATGGCAGTTTTCAGATCTCAAGGGTATTAATCCTTCCTTTTGCACCCACAAAATATTGATGGAAGAAGAGGTTAAACCAGTAAGGCAACCACAGAGGAGACTCAACCCCACTATGAAGGAAGTAGTGAGGAAGGAGGTGGTGAAGTTGCTAGATGCTGGGATGATTTACCCAATTTCAGACAGTGCTTGGGTGAGTCCTGTGCAGACCGTGCCCAAGAAAGGGGGGATGACTGTGGTGAAAAATGAGAACAATGAGTTGATTCCCACCAGGACAATCACTGGTTGGAGAATGTGCATTGATTACCGGAGGCTGAATAAGGCAACCAGGAAGGATCATTTTCCACTTCCTTTCTTGGATCAGATGCTAGAGAGGTTGGCAGGACATGCTTTCTATTGCTTCTTGGACGGTTATTCAGGGTACAATCAGATAGCTGTGGCACCAGAGGATCAGGAGAAGACTGCTTTTACATGTCCATATGGAATATTCGCATACCGGAGGATGCCTTTCGGTTTATGCAATGCTCCTGCCATATTTCAAAGGTGCATGCTTTCCATTTTTTCTGATATGATAGAAGAATGCATTGAAATTTTTATGGATGATTTCTCTGTATTTGGTTCTGATTTTGATGTATGTCTAGGGAATTTAGATTCTGTTTTGAAAAGATGTCAAGACTGTAATTTGGTTTTGAACTGGGAGAAGTGCCACTTTATGGTGACAGAAGGTATAGTTCTTGGACACAAGGTGTGTAGGAATGGAATTGAGGTGGACAGGGCAAAAATTTCTGTGATAGAGAAACTTCCTCCACCTGTAAATGTTAAGGGTGTGAGGAGTTTTCTTGGTCATGCAGGATTTTATAGGCGGTTTATAAAAGATTTTTCAAAAATTGCTAAGCCCTTATGCAAGTTATTAGTTAAGGATCAAGAATTTCTGTTTGATGATGAATGTTTGCATGCATTTCATGTTTTAAAAGAAAAGTTGACCACTGCACCTATCAAGATGGCACCTGATTTTTCATTACCATTTGAATTAATGTGTGATGCCAGTGACTATGCCGTAGGAGTGGTATTGGGCCAAAGAGTGAATAAATTGTTGCATGTCATTTACTATGCCAGTAAGATCTTAAATGATGCACAAAAGAATTATGCTACTAGAAAAAGAATTACTGGCTATTGTGTATGCATTTGACAAATTCAGGCCATATCTGTTAGGATCAAAAGTTATTGTTTACACTGACCATGCAGCTTTAAAGTATTTGTTGAGCAAGCAGGATGCTAAACCCAGATTGCTCCGCTGGTTGTTACTGTTGCATGAGTTTGAGGTAGAAATCAAGGACAAAAAGGGAGTTGAAAATTTGGTGGCTGATCACTTATCCAGGATTACAGAAAAAGAGCTTCAAGAAGAGCCGGAAGTAGTGATCAAAGAAGAGTTTCCTGATGAACATGTTTTGGCAATATGTGCTGTAACAGAGATGGTTGGGGATAAAGTCTTATCTATAAGCACACCACCATGGTTTGCTGATTTTGCCAACAATAAAGCTGCTGGATTGATGCCTAAGGATTTAACATGGAAACAGAGGAAGAAATTTCTGCATGATGTTAAGAGGTATATTTGGGATGAGCCATATCTCTTCTATAGATGTTCAGATAGTGTGATCCGATGGTGTATTCCAGAGGAAGAACAGAAGGATGTGTTGTGGCATTGTTATGGTTCTGCATATGGTGGACATTTTGCAGGTGAGAGAACTGCAGCAAAAGTTTTGATGAGTGGTTTCTACTGGCCCACTTTGTACAAGGATGCAAAGAAGTTTGTGGAAGCATGTGACAACTGTCAGAGAACTGGGAATATTTCTAGGCGACATGAAATGCCGTTGAACAATATCCAGGAAGTGGAGATCTTTGATGTTTGGGGTATGGATTTTATGGGACCTTTCCCTTCTTCCTACTCTAACAAGTATATATTGGTGGCAGTTGATTATGTTTCCAAATGGGTTGAGGCTATAGCTACACCAACCAATGATTCCAGGGTGGTGATTGCTTTTCTGAGAAAGAATATATTTTCAAGATTTGGAGTCCCTAGAGCTATCATTAGTGATGGGGGCACTCATTTTGATAATAGGATGGTGGAGTATGCCTTGGCTAAGTATGGAGTGAGGCACAAAATAAGCACTCCATAGCACTCCCTATATGCATGTGTACGAGGTTAGCTGTGTATACTATGTAGGCTATTTGACCATTTTTGGGCTTTATCATGTGTATTTTCAGAGATGATCTTCAAGGTAAAGTGGCTGAGATTGAAAGTGTAAATTATCTCGAATCCAGTACTTGATTCTTGAAAGGTAAAAATGATTGAAATTATTAGGTGTGGTGGGACTCGTGCTATCCGCTAGGGGTGATAATAAGGCCAAGGGCCTATCAGGGGCCTTAGGCCCGGCCCGTTTAGGCTTGGCTCGTCTTTTTTTATTATTAAGCCCAGACTTATACTCGTGCAAAAGCTTTTTTAGATGAAAAATCTTTGGTGGAGAAGAGAGAGAGAGAGAGAGAAGAAAGAGAGGAATGAGTGAGTGTTATTAGATTAAATCCTGCCCAATTTTAGATGAAAAATCTTTGAAAATTGTAAATTGTAAATTTGTGATCTGAGATGAGACTGCATCTGCATGTTTGGGATTATGCATTGAGAGGTGAGAGAGACTAAGAGCAATGGTTGGTTATTTTGATCAGTTTTGTTTTGGCCCAATCCAATCCATCTTTAATTAATTATAATAAAACTTTAAATTATAATATTTGCGCTGAAATCAAATTATTATAGATTACCTGCTAAAAAGCGCGCGCGTGGTCAAGTGTCCAAAGCACATTACATTGATTTGCATTGGAGAGGGCCACACTTGACTTGACAATCAGACACTACACTACACTGAGTAAAAGCAATGCAATGAATGGACTTGGGTCGGGTGTTATTTTCAGCAGCATCATCTTTGTTTTGTTTTGTTTTGGGCCCAATCCAATCCATCTTTGTTTTGTCACTTACATACATCGAGGAGGGAGGGATTTCTTAATTCTAAATAAATAAATGTTAATTAAAATGCTAATTAATATATCTGATTCTATATCCTATACTATACTACCGTAGAAGGAGAGGAGGGGGGAATAAATTATTATTATTAACTACTCAATGAAAGAATTAAAGTATAGAACAGTTTCGGATCTTAAAAAAATTATTTAGAAAGTATCTCATAGACTTTCTTTTACATAGAGGGCCTATAAACTTATAGGCCGACCTATTTTATATTATTTATTTTAAATTAAATAAATAAATTATTATTTTAATGGTTTTGAATAATAAAATGATATTATTTTAATTATTTTCTTTAATTATTGAACGTCTTGTAGGCTTAAATAGGCTAACAAGTCTATGTCAAGACTTTTATTTTTTAAATATACGTCATGCTAAATTTATAATTTGGGCGTGCACAAGTTAACGAATCTGGCCATGCCTAAAGTATTTTACATGTGTCTGACCTATTTAAGCTAAAGCCTATCCCTATCCAGCCTATTTACACCCCCCCTACTTTTAACAATGGTTTTTCGTTGTCGATTAAATGTGAGTACTATAAACATGCTTTTAACGTTGGTTGGCCCGCCCCGCCCCGCCACCAACCCGCCAAAAACGGGACAGGGCGGGTTAACCCGCCATTAAATATGGGTGGGAAAAATGAACTCACCCCGTTTTATGGTGGGTTGGCGGGTCAACCCACCAACCCGTCAATTAAAAAAATAAATAATTAAAATTTAAAAATAAATTATATTTTATTAATTTTTCTAATATTATTTTATTTTATTTCACATTTCTTTTAATTTTTCTCAATCTCAATCTTAAATGTATACTAATATTTGTCAAAACATTCTTTAAGAACTCATTCGTCTCCATATAAAGATAACATTTGTCATAAATAAAATTGTTATTCTTTATTTTTTCTAAGAAGTACTAATGTAAAAAAAAATTGGATATCACAAAAATTTAATGACAAATGAAATACTATTTAATTGTAAAATATATATATATAACCCGACGGGTCAACCCGTTTTGACCCACTTCTAGGCGGGGCGGGTTGAAGTGGGTTGAAAATCTCAACCCAACTCGTCCCGTTTTGGCGGGTTGACCCGCCGGGCAGTGGCGGAGCCACGTTGTGGCCTACAGTTGCCTTGGCACTGGCTTATTTAGCCCCGTTCATTTAGCTACATTTGAAAAGTAGCAAATTCTGATCAAATTTTTTGAAAATTAGCCACGTTTTGGTCGTAGCCACCACCTACCCATTATATTACAAATCAGAACCACTATCTTCTTTGCATGTGCACCCAACAAACAACTAGTGTTTTTTTACATGATAAAGATGAGGAGTTTCAAAATAGTGTTTATGTTATTGTTTTCTCAAAACATTTCCAGAGAAAATAGTAAACACTATTTTCTCTGGAAATGTTTTAAGGAGGTAATAATGGAGCGGAGCAGAACCAAATATACCAAGGTCCTGCCAGTGTTCTGTGGTGTAGATCCCTCAGAAGTATTTCACCAAACAACTGAAGTAGTCACCTCTCTGGTAAGTAAGTACCTCTTCTTCATTCTGTATTATGTTGTGATTGTGGGGACACAACCAATAGAACTCTAAGATTGTCTTCTCTCAATCTTCTTTGCATTTCTGTTTTTTTTTTTTTTTTGGGGGTAAATAATGTTCACTGCATTTTAATCCTCGTTTAAGCGTCTGTTGAATTTTTTCTAAATGGTGGTATCAATAACCAAAGTTTCTTTAAAGTCATCTAGATTAAGGTCTTTGTAAATGCTTCTTCTCAAGCTTTCTTCTGTTACTCTTGTTTAAAAGATGTTAGCATTTAGTAAAGCCAATTTTTTAATAAATATTATTATGATTATATTTATTTTAGTGTGACTCGCGGGTTTTTTTATTAAATTAATCAAAGTAATTAGTCAAACTATAATGAATTATATACATATATATTGTGATGAATTTTTTCTCAACCCAATCATGTCTCATATTTTTAATAATTAAAATGAATTTTATTTCCTTAAAATTAGAATATATATTTCTCAGCTGTCCATCCACACATATATTTTTTAATATGTATATACATTAGCTAATATAAATTAGTAAATATAATAAATTTTAAGAGTAGCTAAATTAGAACTTCAGAGGGACGGAAATAACTTACGAGTTAAGAGTTAAGAGAATACAACGGTCATCATAGTTTTGCCGCCAAAAAATATAAATTAAAAATTTTCTTTCTCTCTTTTCACTCTTCTTAAGGTTTTCTTAGGGTTTCTTTCTCTGTTTTCACTCCTTCTTAAAGTTTTCTTGGTTTCTTTGGGCTTCCTAGTTTCTTTCTCTTGTTCTTGCTTGTTTCTTTCTCTTGTTCTTGGATTGTTTTATCAAGACAATGGAATTGGTGAATATGGGAGATGGGATGCAAGTAGATGATGACCCAACCAGCCTGTATTGTTTGGCAACACTCCTACAAAGGTGTCAATACCTAGGTATGTTACTTCTGCCCTTTCTTTTCTTCTCTTTTCTTTTCTTTTTTTCTTGAAAATGTTTGATTATGTGCTGATATTTCTTGCTTGAAAAGATTGAGTATGTGGGTTTCTTGCTGATATTTCTTGCTAATATTCGACTGTGTTCTTTTTTCTTTTCTTTTTTCTTTTCTTGAAAATACAGTATGTTTCTTTTTTCTTCTTGAAAATAGAAGATTGAGGGTGTGGCTTGTCAACAGTTGCTTGTCAATACCATATGAAATATATGTTTCTTTCTTTCTTTTTCTTTATTATTCTGGCAATATTGAGGGTGTGGCTTTTCCATTATGTTCTTGCTTTTCTTTTCTTTTGATTTCGTTTTTCTTTTCTTTTTTCTTTTCCTGAAAATACAGTATGTTTCTTTTTTTTTCTTGAAAATAGAAGATTGAGGGTGTGGCTTGTCAACAGTTGCTTGTCAATACCATACGAAATATATACGTTTCTTTCTTTCTTTTTCTTTATTATTCTGGCAATGTTGAGGGTGTCGCTTTTCCATTATGTTCTTGCTTTTCTTTTCTTTTGATTTCATTTCTTTTTTTTTCTTGATAACTTTCTGTCTGCCCAGACATCATATTCTTGCTGATATTTCTTGCTGATATTCGACTGTGTTCTTTTTTCTTTTCTTTTTTCTTTTCTTGAAAATACAATATGTTTCTTTTTTTTTCTTGAAAATAGAAGATTGAGGGTGTGGCTTGACAACAGTTGCTTGTCAATACCATATGAAATATATGTTTCTTTCTTTCTTTTTCTTTATTATTCTGCCTTTTCCATTATGTTCTTGACTTTTCATTTACTTTTGGACTATTAACTGGTTTTTTTGTTTTTTAATTTTGTAAATTTGATTTTGTCTAGTTGAGTTTGTTAATTTTTTTTTTTTTTTTTTTGATAACAAGTTTGTTAATTTTTTCAGTTGGTGTTTTATTTAACAAAACTACCATTGGATATATTTAGATATGTGGGTTTTCTATTTTATTTATTTTTTAAATATCTATGGTTTCGATTGGAATGATAACATGTTGGTTTTTCATCATGTTGAAGATGATGAAAAAGCTGAGAAGATGGAAGAGGATGAAGATGAGGATGAAGCTGAGATGGAAGAAGATGAGGATGAATATGGGAGATGGGATGCAATGGGAGATGGGATGCAAGTAGAAGAGGATGAAGCTGAGAAGATGGAAGAGGATGAAGATGAGGATGAAGCTGAGATGATGGAAGAAGATGAGGATGAATATGGGAGATGGGATGAAATGGGAGATGAGATGCAAGTAGATGAGGATGAAGATGAGAAGATGGAAGAGGATGAAGATGAGGATGAAGCTGAGATGATGGAAGAAGATGAGGATGAATATGGGAGATGGGATGCAATGGGAGATGGGATGAAGTAGATGAGGATGAAGATGAGAAGATGGAGAGATGAAGATGAGGATGAAGCTCAGATGATGGAAGAAGATGGGATGCAATGGGAGAT
>NW_026896492.1:0-22592 GCF_033153095.1 Gastrolobium bilobum | reverse complement strand
AACCAAGGATTTCCACCGGAAGATCTTATAGACAGTGGTCCTTCTTAGATATATATCAATTTAATGGAATTGATTGATTATAAAACAATGGGAATCAATCAAGTGAGGAGGTTGAGTTGCAAGTGTCTTGATACATCAACAGCTTGAACATCATCAAGTAGGGGGAATGAGAAAAAAATTTGGAGGAAGAGAATAGGTGCCATTAAAATGGGAAATAGCAGTCATAGGTAAATGCTGAGTTTGCCCTGAATATGATTTTCCTTATTGTTTCAAACTGAATTCTTGATGAAAATTGAACAGGAAGTCAATTCAAAGCTAACATGCATGCCTAATTGCTTACATTAACTGTTACATCTTGATTGAGAATCACTTAGTTTTCAAAGTAAAATAATCTACGAGTCCTTGATATTGACTGTTCAATATATGATAGGATTTGATGGCATTGTCCTGTTCTGCTTGCCTATTCTTATTATGATTCTAACGGGGCTGGCTCGTGTAAATGCATGCATGTGTGATTCTGAATATCCTAAATAGGTTCGCAACATTCTTATGCGACTTCAATTCCACATATTTGTTTACTATTCCAGTGTGCATATTCTGTTTACATTTAGAAATTCTCATTATATACTAAGTTGGGAATATAGACACTCTGTAAGAATAAAATGGAATAGATATAGCATGGACCTGATGCATTATGCGAATACCTTGAGATGAAATGTTACACTCAAAGTACATGAATGTGTTTCCATGCCTGATTACATGCAAATCTGTGATTAAAATGATTACCATCATAGATATTATTTTCAGAACTGTTCTGATATTAATCTGGGAATTGCTTCGTGGAATTGCTTTCCGAAATACATACTGAGTTGGAAACCTTTATGTTTTTCAGGAAATGTCTCCTAAGGACAAAAACCTTGGCAAGAGGCAACGAAAGACACAGGCTGCAAAGGGTGCATCTAGCTCCACACCCCCTCCGGTATTTGACTCCCACAGGTTTAGGACAGCTGAACATGAAGAGAGATACAACAAGAAAGTGGCTGCCAAACCCATAATCAGGGAGAGGAAGATGCTCCTCCAGCAAGGGGAATATCCGGACATTTACAACAATTTGGTCCGAAGACGATGGAAGTCTTATTCCAACTTCCTTACCGACAGCTCAGGCACAATTTGTAGAGAATTTTATGCAAACGCCTACAACTTTGATCAGGGAGCCCGCCGCGTATACATCAGCTATGTTAGAGGCAAGGAGATAGCCTATGATTCTAACACCTTACAGGATCTGCTCAAGACAGCCCATCACAAACCAGGAACAAGATGTGAGTACAGACAGTTACTCGATAAAGTTGAGTATGGACCTGCTAGAAGTGACCCAGCGTCTGATACTTGGGACCCTATAGAAGAAGCTGCACCTATTTTGGATACCATTGCCCTTCCAGGAGAAAACTGGGAGATGATGAAAAACAACATTCGTCCAAAATTGTTGCATCTTAACCAGCTCAAGCCAGTGGCCAAAGTATGGTTCCAGTTCATCATTAATAACATCTTGCCCACCACCCACACATCTGAGGTGCAGGTAAAGAGAGCAGCACTTATACACACCATCATGACTGGGGGCACAGTTGATCTTCCGACAATCGTAGCAGATGGTATCTACGACTTTGCACACCAGACATCTGCAAAAGCTGCCATTGCACACAGCTCTCTCATCCAGACCCTGTGTCATCGGGTCGGAGTAGAGATACCCACTGAGCCCAGGCTAGTGGAAGTGTGCCCCCTATTGATGCTGCTCTCATCCGAACAACCATGGGTGTCCCATCTACTCCCCCATCATCTCCAGCACCTCCAGTACCACCAGCAGCACCAGCCCGACGGGCACGACAGCCAGATATCCCTGCTATATGGGAGGCAGTGCAGTCACTGCAGCGTCAGCAGGGATCTATGCAGAGGAGAGCTAGATACTCTCAGAGCAGACAGATGGCTTTTCAGGATTATATGAGTGCACAGATGGTCGAGCTATGTCGCCAGCAGGACAGACAGGCATCACCATTCGCATATCCAGCATATGCTGGATCTGATGAGGAGGCCCCAGGCCCGACCACTGCTGAGGATGCCACTGCTGCTAACACTGAGACGGCTGCTGTTGAGGATGATACAGTCTGCATTGATGATGCCACTGCTGTTGAGGATGATACAGTCCGCATTGATGATGCCACTACTGCTGAGGCCGACCAGGAGGATGCAGGAGATGACGACACACCCACCACTGATATGGAGGAGGACTGATCCTCACATCAGTTTATCTGTTTTCAGACTTTTATTTTTTAATTATTATTTTGCTGTTTTTACTATTAGTCTAGTGCATGTAGACATGGAGGTATATTGAGACTGACCTGACATGACTGATATTGTTTTGGATAGATGACATGCTGACGTAGTTTCTTTATCTGTGACATGTGTGCAGAGTACATTACCATTTTTTTCTGATATCTTGCTTAGGATTCTTTTTAGATTTAAATTTATTGCTGAGGACAGCAAGATTTAAATCTGGGAATGGGTACCAACGCAATTTATCAGACCATAAACTTCACATGGTCGGAAGGAGAAACTCATGATTACACGGAGTACACAGAAATATCCAAATTACAAATGCAGTGTTTCAGGGGAGTTTCTTAATATTATTTTCATATTATAGTTCATTATTTTTATATTATTTAGTATTAGTTTATTTTAGAATTATTTTGATTTAGTATTAGTTTATTTTAAGGTCTTCATATATATTAGTTAGTTTAATATTTAAGTTTTTTTTATTAAGACCCCTTCCATCTTAGTCAATAAATAAATAATTAAGTGGATCTTAAGAGGTTTTCCATTGTGCTTGATATGGATGCATAATGAATAATTACATGAAATTGGTTGATAGTTGATATCAAGAGTATAAAGATGTAGATAAATTTTATTTTCGTACGTAAATGAGCGTCAGTCAAGCATGCTTCATAGTTCACTGGAATAAGAGAAGAATAACTAGAGTAATCAAAGAGAGAGTGGAAATAAGTCTCACATCCTTCGCCGTAAGCTTTTGAGCCTAAACAGAATTTTTTTTGTGGTGTGAACTTCTCTGTATGAATCACTCTAGAACTTGTTTTGTTTCTCTTTGAAATGGTCTGTAGTATACAATTGTTGAAATGATAGAGGCAGTTCTTTCTGAAAGCTAGATAGCCAAATAGCCACCCTGATGTTCATCCTTAGTTGAAGCCCCTTTGAGCCTAGGCCTATTTATTCATTGACAGCTTATTGTGAATAGCCATTTTATACACATCCTCACCTGAACTGATTAAATTTCAAATTTAAATGAGGGACTAGATATGATTGAAACAAAAAGAGAAAATCAAACTCTAAGTGTATGGGAGAAAAGGGTGAAAAGAGGAAAAAGCCAAAAAGTGGTGGAAAAGAAAAGCAAAGAAAAAGGTTGAAATGTGTATCTGTACAAAAACAGAAAAAGAAAAACAAAAGGAAAAGGGAAAAGAAATAAAAGACTCATATTATATGAATAAGTGGAAGAAGAAAAGAGAAAAAAAATAAGAGAAATCTGTTTACTATATGTTGAACAGTTAAACTAGTTCCTCTTTGAAGTTGAATTTTGATCAGTTATCTTACGCCACTTACCCAGATGATTCCTTTCCTTTTATCTAAAGCCACGTTACAACCTTAACAAAGACCTCTTGATTGACTTTGTATAGTAGTAAGACTGTGGAGAGTGAGAATATAAACAAGCTTATGGTAGTGTTAATTCAGTAAAGTAAGAGTGAAACACATACCCTTAAACACTGAGTATGAGTGAATAAATAAAAATCCAGTGAGAGGGTGTTGTGGGAATTAAATTGTACTACTCTTTCTTTTGAGAACGCATGTTATGATTTTATGACTGGTGAATTATGGTTGTTTGCTTGAAATTGATGTGTCATTGATTTTTAATAAGTCTGAATACTTTGGTATCTCATTATTGATCAGTTTTCTGCCTGATATTCATTAAGCATGACTAGCCGTCTTCAAACTTTCCCATAGTTTTATTCTAATTAGTTGCTGAGGACAGCAATGTTCAAATCTGGGAATTGTTTGATAAACCTTTAGTTTATCTTATTTTATAGACTAAATTAATATAAAATATCAAGTTAAATAAGTCAAAAACTAAGGTTTAATATAATAATCATGAACATTATCTGAATTTTTGTTTAATGGAATCATCTTTGCTATTTTTAGGGATTTGTTGACAAAAGGAGTCAAAGATGAAGATTGGATAAATAGAGATCACAACTAGAAAAGATAAGATCAAGAGATGATAGAAGAAGATCAAAAACAATAAGATTGAGGATCTTATCAAGTTGTTAGAAGTGGGAGCTTAAGCCCCCATTCAGAAGCTTAAGCTCCCTAAAAACGCAAATAGCTACTGCCTCTGGGCGCTTAAGCCCCCAACTCAGGGCTTAAGCGCGCCACAAGAAGAAAAAGTTGTCGCGAGGAGCGCGCTTAAGCGCCATTCAGAGCGCTTCAGCGCGCAACGCGAATCAGAATTCACTGTCCTAGGGCGCTTAAGCGCGCTACAACAGGCTTAAGCGCCCAGACAGATCCAACTTAGGCCCATTCGAGTTTTCTACTAGGATACGAACTCTTGGCCAATAAAAGGGCCATTGGGGACCAGAAATACATAACTTTTACATTGCAAAACAACTTTTGGGTGCTTGGAGGCTGAAGGAACGCGGAGAAACATCAGATTCATGTTCGTGAGCGGCGGAGACGGATCAACGTCAAGTGTTCACTGGAGATATTGAAGATCCACCAATCACTTATGGAGTTTGGGGGAGCTTTTCTATTTTCTTTTGTTCTTGATTTTGCCATGTCCGGCTAGTTCTTTAAGTAGTTAGGGTTAGATGGATTTTAGTCGATTTATTATGTTTTGAACAATTCGCTGTGTTAATTTTCCTTTATATCATGAATGAAGTTATCTGTTTTTAATGCTTTATATAGGCTTGAATCTTATATAATGATCATCGGTGAATGCATGACAATAGGAATGTTGGTGTGTGATCCATATCTGATAACTTCATCGTAAACGTTATGATTCTAGGGATAGACATAGGGTTTGCGTAATCTTTAAGATTCTTGAATTTAATGCTTGCATGCTTGGGGAATAACCGGGGAACTAGGGTTCTTCCAATATTGTAAAGGTTTTAGAGTAACAAGGGATTGAGCTCTAATAACATGCGAAAGAATTGATTAGATTGATACTAAGGACAATTAACATTAAGAAGGAATTCAAACGTAATAAGGAGATTAAATGAAATCGAACCCCTAGCTACGTTTTTATTTTATTAGTTAAATCACATCTTTAATTTCTTGTCTTTAATTCTTGCAAGTAATTAGCTTAATATTTAATATTTTAATTTTGCAATTCAAATCCTGTTTCCAAATACACTTTCGATTGTCTAACTAAGTTTGCGATAGTGAATTAGTGCTTGAACCGTAATCCTCGTGGGAACGATCTCTTACTTAATCATATATTACTTGTACGATCGGTGCACTTGCCGTGAGTAGCAACAATACCTCTTCCAAAGGTGGTACAGAGAAGATTCGAACACATGCTCTCACCCTCACTTGCTTAGCTCTCATGCGCCAACAGAGCTACCAATATTGGGTAATGTAGTTGATATTTTAATCTCTATTGATAATATTGATTTGAGAAATAAATCAGTTAAATACTTTTAAGTAGAAATCATAGATTTTCACAATGAAAATATTAAATGATGATGTGACGAACAAGGTAAACTTTATTTTTTGAGCAAGTGAACCTTTTAACACAATAAACAAAGCAACAAGCCACCTAAGCAGTTGCACAGGTACGTACAGTTTAGCTCTAAAAATTGCATTACAGATCTATAAAAGTAGTAGAAGATGATTCATCACTCAAGACGACCTCTTTCGATCAATCGGAGTTGGTAGTAAATTAAAAGTACAAGTTGGACCTGATTAGTCTATTGAAAAAAGCCAGCAGCGACGCCACTACACTTGCTGTAAATTGAAGGCGAAAGTTGTATCCGAATCTCTCTTTTAGCACATGCCTGAAGACAAGGAAGTAGGACAATGCAATGACGATAACTGCATTACCAATTGCCGATGATCCCAACACAGCATACGCGCCTGTGGCGAATGCGACAATCATTGTTGCTACTGAAACCAAAGTGAATGAGAAGGCTACTGCGGAGAGATATTGATCTGTCCACACGGCATTATTCAGTGGCGAGAAAAGGTGTATTAAAGCTGCAGAAGCTGACAGAACCAGAGATATCGTGTTTGATAGCATGAATGCTTTGAAAGAGGCGTTGTGTCTCAAAACAGGGCTACCCTTATGCTCGCCATCTGGTATTGTACCTCCGGGTAGGGTAAACCCAGCTGCGAAACTCACCGTTGCAATGAGTGTCGCCACTATTAGATGTGCTTGCTTTGCTTCCGGAGCAAACTCTAACTTGCGACTCTCTTCCGTCGGTTCCTTCCATTTTAGATCTAGTCGCTGATTTGTCTTAGCTCCATCCCTTTTTAATATCCTTATGAATAACTGCATTTCCGTAAAATTGTTACCTTTTATATGTCAGATAGCAAAGTGTTCACGTATATTCACTTATTGCAATCAAATCCCTTATTTATATGTAACAAAAATGAAAAAGAAAAAAATTACTTAAATCCAACATAATAGTAGTTTATCTCTTACAAATTCATCAAAAACTGTGACACTCCTTTTACTTTTTCTTTTTTCTTTTTTTCTTTAAATTGCGGGCCCTATCACATATGTGTCTATAATATAAGAGAAGATCTCTCATGTAACATAAGATTAAATGAACCCAAAAAAATCCCTTATTTATTTTTATTATTGTTTTTAAATTGAAAAATGATACCTCAACTAAAAAAAGTAAAAAACTAATGACTAAGAGAGAGAATGTTATCATATCAAAAAATTCGTATAATATTATTTTTTGATTAAAAGAATAGAAAAAACAGCAGGTAAATAGAATAGGTGATTTGAATTCTTAATTACCCAACAATTTTAACATATGATAGAATTTAATTTCTAAGTAAAAATTAAATTTTAACACAAAATAAACATGTACATTATTCATGCTTAGAAAAAAAATATGCTTTAAGATAATTGTTTGATATCATCAATTCTAAATCTAGATGTTAGAGGAATATAAAATAATTATTCTAATATTATCCAACGGCTTAAAATTTTAGGTTTGATGGTTGCTTTACATGGTCCGTGACAAGGTGTTACGGGTTCGATCCTCGTTGCCTCAATTATTTATTAGAATTAAGTCAGCACAAGATAAAACAAAAAAGAATAGTCTTGTACAATATCCACGATTTAAGCTCAAACGACTCTTTACGTGATGGGATATGTTAAAGAAATATAATATAAAAATCATTAATGAATCTTCATTGCTTAAGTTTTTGGAAGATTTTAGCTCTCAAAGATTTTAACTAATAAATATACCGGATAAGTGGGAGACTTGAATATAGGGTTTTAGATTTAGGTGAGCTTGTCTTAAGAATAGAACTTGAGATTTGTTGATTTTTATTATAGTGAATTAATTTTATCCATTTGGATGAGGGTATCCAATTGGAGTCCGGCATATTATTTTATCTTTTCCTATTACGCCATGGAATTTTTTTCATGTTAAATTCTATGTTTTTTTATATTTTATTGTTGGTATTTTTTTTTTTTCTAAAACTAACTTGAATTTTATAAACCTAAGTCACTCATCTTAAGTTCATCATAGGAATTCAAAATTTTGAACTAAGCCATTGTTAGTTCCTTTATTGGTAATTAACTATAAGGGGTAAAAGTGTAATATACAATGTCATTAAAAAGATGCCACTGTTAGTGTTTTACTTGCTGCAAATTTCTAAAGGTAAGTGTAATTTAAAAAAGGGTTTTATAATTCTCATTTAATATGAGAATTCAAATTTTTCTACACACCCTTCGATTTTCGTGCTGATATGGGTCCTACATATAATTTTTTCTAACACCTGGGTCCCACATGCTTTTTATCTCTACAACATGATAATTGAATTCTCATTTAACATGAGAAAATCAAACCCCTTTAAATAATAATAATAATAATAATAATGTGGTTAAAAAACCTAATAAATTTATAATCAAATTGTTGATATTAAAAGGGGAATTTTTTTTTACCTGTTTTTCCCTTGCTTTATCGGAATCTTCTAGACCGAACACGACATCTAGAGCCGTTTGATCTTGTTTGTTTATGGCCCGTATGTCGACTCTGCGGTGACGTACTAATTTCCAAGTGCTGCACCTGGAACTCGCCATGTGATGGAGGGGTGTGTTTCCATCAAAATCTTTCTCATTGTAAAGGTTGCTGAGCGATAAGTTGCGCAAGATTTTCTCTGTTGCACGGTAACTGTACCCATTTACAGCATAATGAAGAGCATTCCAGCCTTTGTTGTCCACAATCTCTGAACAATCTGGATAGTATTTTATAATCATTGACATAACACTCCGATGATTACAATAAGCAGCGATGTGAAGAGCCGTGCTTCCCTGATTATCTTGCATATATGCAGTATTTTCATCTTGTTCAAGCAGCAACTTTGTCAAACGTCTGTGCCCGATTTTTGCCGCATAATGAAGAGGAACCCAACCTTTTTTGTCCTTATGTTTGACTGCTGCTCTCACATGTTCATTCTCTACGAGAACTCTTGCCGTTCCTATACCAGAAATCAATACATCATCGTTATTATTATTATTATTATTATGAACACATACTGTCAACACGGATGGAGCATCTAGGAGACCATATGGGGGAGCTGGTTGTGGTGTGGTGCTCGGGGATAGATCAGGTAATTGGCTTGATGGATTTGCGTATCATATTGGTCAATGTTCAGCTTGGGAAGGAGATTGGAGGAATATTATTTTAGAAAGTGGTTCAAATTTGTTATCACTTTGCTCACCAAAGATGAAGGAGCAGCTAGAGAGTCGCGATTAGTGACTCGCATTCGAGCATGGTTAGCGAAAGATTAGGAGGTTCATCTTATTCATACCTAGATAGAGAACAATGGCTGCACAGATTGGTTATCTAAATTCTCACTGAATCACCCAATGAAAAATAATCTATGTGTTTTTCATTCTCCCCCTCCTGGTATTTGGTTGTTGTATCTAGCATACTTTTCTCATGTTTGTTCTTCTCATTAAGTTAATTTAATTTAGTGAGCTGTCTCTATCCTTACAGATTACCAAAAAAGAAACGCACAATATATAGGTCCAATGAATTTATGATTTTCTCATTCTTTGAATACCGGTTTATTGTTTGTATTTTTAAATAAGTCATGTTATTTTAAATGAAAAAAGATATAAATAATGAAAATCATGAGAGATAAAGTAAGTGATTTTTTTAATAATTTAAATAAAAAATATTAAATTATGTCTTTTTTATCTTAAAATGACATAACTATATATGATTTAAAAGAACAAATATTTTTCTCATTACATATTGAATTATTGTTTTGGAACATTAAAATTTGAAAACTGTTTTTTCGAATATCAGGAAAAAAAAATAGAAGTAAACATATGATTGTTTCATATTATATACTTTACCATGAAAACAGAAGCACATAAATATATCTATATAGCATAAAGAAGATGAACAGGGGCAAGGTTTAGTACTTATGTGACGGTTAATGACCGCAGCATGCAATGCCGTTTGGTCACTGGGTCCACCATATGCCGGTGATCTCATTATCTCTAACATCCGAGACACCGTGTCACTATGTCGTCTCTCTGATGCCAGATAAAGCGGAGTCTCATTGGCATTATTGGCACAATAATAGTGATAAGGATCCATTGCTAACAACATCTCCACCACTTTAAAGTGACGATAGCGCACTGCCTCGTGTAAGGCAGTGTCATTCTCATGATTTGTGGCTCTGATAAGCTTTTTGTCTGCTCCAATTCCATTCTCAATGTCTTGAGGAAAATTAGCTTGGGCACGCTCAATCATTAATTTAGCGATACTGCAGTGTCCATACCTTGCAGCGATATGAAGGGGAGTTTCTCCTTTGGGGTTGGGTTTTAGAACTAGATCTTCACACTTATCAAGAATCTGTTCCACAAATTGTGTTTCTTTTGTTTGCATCTTTCGGGATGTCAAGTGTACATGAAGGATTGTGTTTTTGTTTGGGGTGAGCAGATTCTCAATATTCGGGACATTGGTGAATTCTTGGAAGTTGCCTTGCACTGCAGCCTCGTAAAGCTTACGATCAATGCGGGTGATAGTAGTGTCGCGCACGGACGAAGATGCTGAAATATATTAATTCACTCGAATCAGAACTTAATTCAGGGTTTGAATTAAGGGGTTTGATTTTCTCGTGTTGAATGAGAATTCAATTCTCTAGAGATAAAAAGTTTGTGAGACCCATATGTTAGAAAAAATTATATATAAGATCCATGTTAACACGAAAATCCAAGGGTGCGTAGGAAAATTTGAATTCTCATGTTGAATGAAAATTATAAAATCCTTTAATTAATCCTTTTATAACGGCTTATATTAGCTGCAATAACTTTGCGTTCACTCTTTTTTGATTTTTTCAAGAAATTCTCCTTCACTTGGGAACTTATGAGAGACTAAAACCATCGTCAAGCCATGAGTTTGAGTAAAGTGAAAGGTTACGCGTACATTGTACACATAAAAGCAAGGGCAAAACCGGAAATCCAGATTAGCATATTTAGAGGGGCTTAAAAAAATCCCTAAACCCTCTCAGTATACTGAATGGGCCAGATATTTCAATCAGCCCAGTAAATACAATCTTTAAAATACCCTATATTCAGACCCATACACAAACAAAATTTATTTTAATTTTACGGGGTTTGAGATTATTAATTTAAGAAAATAATATTTCTGCTTTTGTTATAGAAAAAATTTCCGTCACATTCATATAAAAGTGAGTGAATTTCATTAATATTTTTTCTCTCTTCTCTTTATAATAAAATTCACTCACTTTTATGTGAGTGTAGTAGAGAAACTTTTTCTTTAAGAAAAACAGAAATATTAAATCCTTAATTTGAATTCAATTTAGTGGTAAAAAATAAAAAAAATACAAAGATTAAAGTGATGATATGCAATTTCACCGGCGCCCCCATAAACTAGCTTGGATAGCAACACAACACTGAGCACCCCATAACGGTTAGATGTATAAATTAATTTGGCCCTCCTCTACATTCGTATGACATAGATAATTGACTATGATAATTAAGCTTATAATGAGAAAGGAAATAAATTAAAAAGGGATAGAAAACCTGGATTGGGCAATGTGCTTCCTTGTGCAGTTTCTGAATTGGATGAAAGTGATTGTGGACAGTCCATGACGAAACCGAAATTAATTTGGTCCTTTGCTGAACCTAATAATATGATAATACCTGTCTCCAAAAATAGTAATAGGATAATATCCGCGTTAATATGAACAGGTCCTTCAAGAAAAACTTGCAAAATTTGCCTGTACGTATAACGTGAGCTTTACTATATTTTGTATGATGTGACTTTAATCACTTCTATATTGACATGCGTTTACTCAATATCTTAATTAAATTATTGGAAAACACTTTTTCTTTTAAGAGAAGAATTGTCCTGTTTATAAGAGATTGTTTTACGTGTAATGTTTGTTTTTATTTATTTATGGTGGAGCCTATCAGAATTATGCGTAAATCTCCAGTTAAATGAGATATGCAAAGCCTTTAAATTATTTAAATTAAATTTTTCTAATTTCAAAGTCTTAAAATCTATTCATTGATATGTTAGAAATTATATTGCTGCTGGAATTTGATTGGCGCATACAATGAACATATGAGATTTTTTGGCCATCAGCTTATTTTATGCACTTAATATTTTTTGGGTGGTGTATCCCAAGATTCTTTACCCAAAGACTAATTATATGGCAACAACTCAAAAATATGCACCATTCTTATATTTATTACAGCTTTTTTTTTAACACCACAATTATTACAGTTAAAACTTGAACTTGTACAATTGTGCAGGAAACTGGCATTTTTTTTTTTTTTAAAAAAGTTGCATAACACTCTTATTTGAAATTGTCATTGCATCAAGACGAGTCATCTTTACAAGTTTAAGATTATTTTTCAAATAAAATTAGTGTACATTAAATATTTTTCAAATAAAATTAATGCATAAAAAAATTAAAAATCATAAAACAATTGATTTTAATTCGATTAATTTTTTTTTAAAAGTAATTAAGGACAGACCATGGTGATAGGTTATAAGGGTGCTCACAAAAAACATGTTCTTGACCCATGTTATGGCCCCAAGTCTGACTTGTAAAATTGGTTCTAGCCCACCTTCAAGTAACAAACCCTCTACAAATCGTATTTAGCTTAGGCTTTCAAGAACCCTAATCTTTCTTTGCTATCACCGTGCATTTGCCACCACTAGTGGCTGCCTTCACCATAGTAACCTTTAATTCTCAGGTATCAAACAGAAGTGGAGGGTGATAGAGAACGAGGACACATAAGCATCGTTTAGGATTTAATTCTTACATTCTCTATAGCCTTCTTTCAGTTCTTACCATATGAACTTGGTCAAGATGACTAATTTGATTAGTTTTATTCATGCAGTTTAATTTGTTAATATGTACTATTATTGATCTGTTTGTTATTAAGATAGTATATAGTAGTGCGATTTTATAAAGGTAAATAGATATGACGAATTTTTTGTGTTAGGCACTCGAACGTTACCCACTACTTTGGAAGCATATCGTATATTGTCAATTAATTTCAACACCAGAAAGCTTAAAATGTAGTTCAAACACATGGTAAAGAACTTTGGGATACACCACCCAAAAGCTAGCTCAAAGGATGAGAGTGCCCAAAGCTTTATAAACTCTACATTAGTTGCTCATACAATCAATGTGGGACTATTAGTTGCTCATACTATATATCTCAACACATGAGCACAAAACCATGAAGCACAGGCAAATGGAGAGGGAGGGAGAGAAAGAGACAGAGAAACTTACCAAGTATGTGTGGTTGCTCTTCGTCTTGTTATTCGAAGTCTGTTGAGTGGTAAGAGACTAATTAAGAGTAGCCTAAAGGATTATATAAGAATGTAAGGTCGCATTTGGGTTCCCCCCCACACACACAACAACCCTATTTTTAGTTAATATATTTTAATTTGTATTGATAAAAAATGTTATATTATTTTTATTTTATTATTCTTTTAGAGAAAACTTCGTTTTCATCCACGTGATTAATTATAATATATATAATTGCTTAATATTTTAAACTCATCGCTTAGGTTTATTGTAATATTTTTCAAATAAGAGAACCTCCGCACGCGGTCAAATTTTAATGTTAAATGTAAAAAAATGTCTTTATTAAGAGTGGAGTTGGTGGTGGAGGCTTCCTCCAAACTATCACATGTTTTCTTTCTTTTGGGTCAAGTACAGAGCTTTTACAAGTTGATGTTTTTGCACGGGAGAAATTTTTATTTGTCTGGGAATTTCAATTTTTAAAAATATAATTTTTATATTCAGTTTACGATAATATTTAAAATTTAAAAAAATTCAGTTTCCCATAAATTCAGAAAAAATCCGTGTACCAAACGGTTTCTAAAAGTTTAGTTGAAAATTGAAATTATTAATATGAGACGGAATCCAGGACCACAAATTTTTCTAGCGTTTATTTCCGTCAAGTCAAGAACATATAAATTTTTTTAACTAACTACGATTAAATAAGGCTTAATCTACGATTTAACCGGTGATACATATCAGAGTGATAAGCCGTTTCTTTTTCTGCTGTGGTTGGTCAGAAAATGAAGAATAAGGCTTGTTTGATATCGGTTCTTAAAAACAATTTTTTAATTTCCTGAAAATAAAATAAAAAACTTATTTGATAATATCTGTTTTGTAAAAGTCATTCTAAAAATTATAATTATTTTTTAGTTTTTAGAATCAAATTTATAAAACATGTCTGAGTTATTTTTGTTTTGTATTTTGACTTTTAATTTTCAAATTAAAAAAAGGGTTCATTTTTTCTACAGTTAATGTAGATAACTTATCTATATTGAGACCAAAACGATGTCATTTTGAGGCGAAAATCAAGATATTTTTGTAATTATAATTTATTTCAGGGTTATAATAGTCTTTTTTATTATAATTTTTTAATTTTTCAACTCAAAACGATGTCGTTTTAGCAGCGAATGTAGATAACTTATCTACATTCACTTTAGAAACATTAAAGCCATTAAAAAATCATAGGAAACAGTGAAACACCTATTCTAACAATTAATTATTCTATTTTTAGAAGAGAAAAAATATAACACAACCAAACATATTCATATATATTTTCCATTCTTGCATTAGGAGATATGTTAGAGAATAATATAGATTATTAAAAAAATCTTCATCCAATGCCTTAAAATTTTGAATTGAAATAATTATTTACATTATGCACTATTTGTCTTTCCACGTTAGCAGTAGGTGTCAAAAAAATTCATAATATTGTAATATATATTGAGTTAGAAATACCAATTGATATAAGTTATATTTATAATTTTGGCTGTTAGATTCGGTTTTAATTTTTTTAGTTTGTGAGACATTGAATATAAGCGAATCCATAACCAAAAATAAATGTATAACTTGTTACACTTATCCCGGAGTAAGGATAAATTGTTTCATATACAATAAAGTGATAATATTTTTTTTTTACAGTAACATATATTACAATTAAATCCAGGCAATAACTATATCTAAGGTAATATTGATGTAAAAATGCATAATAAAATGATAATCCAGTAAAAAATTACTGCTGTTACCAAAATTTTTTTTACTGCAAACTACTTTAAAATTAAAGTCAAGTTCAATCTATATAGAAATTCTTAATTCAAGTTCTTGTAAATGCACTGTTTTCTTGTAATATCGTAAGATATGGAACAATTCAAACGATTATGGAAAACTTTCACTACCCGCGGCCCGCGGGCAAAAGAAACCGGTCTAAACTCGGCCTTTATTCTCAAAGATCCATTTCGCTTCATCTTCAAAACTCAAAACTTGAACGCTTTGCTTTATGAGGCACAAACCCTAGGTTGGGTTTGTTTATTAGGAAAAGTGTTTGTCCGTTTTAATGACATAACTTACATACTTTCGTTCTCACAAAGAGGTGAGACTCACATCTTTATTTTTTTTTATTCACTCTCTCTCCTAATTAATCTATTTCTTTCTCTCACTTAAAATTACACAACTTTACATCCTTCAAAGTAACACACATTTTACCCTTGTTTATTTCCCCATATTCTCTTCTATTTTCTTCTGGTTTTCTCATTTATTTTTTTATTCAGAAGCAACAGTATCTTGTTCAATTGCCGATTGTTCTATTCCTTCCTGTTACTTGCGTCTCTGAGTAATATTTGCATATTTATTTTAATCTTCCGTTCGGCCTTCATAAATAATTTTCGGGCGTGAAAACCGCCTCGGCCTTCGTAATTACCGAACGTGAGAATCGCCCGGTATTCATAAATAATTACCGGGTGTGAGAACCGCCCGGCCTTCGTAAATAATTACCGAGTGTGAGAACCGTCCGGCCTTCGTAAATAATTACCGGACGTGAGAACTGCTCGACCTTCATAATTAATTACCGGGGGTGAGAGTCCTCTCAGCCTTCATAATTAATCACCGGAGGTGAGAACCATCCTGACCTTCATAATTAGTTACCGGGAGTGAGAACCATTCCTGCCTTCGTAAATAATTACCAGGCGTGAAAACCATCTGGCCTCCGTAAATAATTACCGGACGTGAGAACCGCTCGGCCTTCATAATAAATTACTGGGGGTGAGAGCCCTCCCGACCTTCATAATTAATCAACGGGGGTGAGAATCATCCCGGTCTTCGTAAATAATTACCGGACGTGAGAACAGTCCCTGGCCTTCATAATAATTACCCGGAGTGAGAATCGTCCCGGCCTTCGAAAATAATTACCGGACGTGAGAACTGTCCCAGCCTTCGTAAATAATTACCGAACGTGAGAACCGTCTCGGCCTTCATTAAAAATTACCGGGAGTGAGAACCGTCCCGACCTTAATTTTTTTACCCCACTTTTTTATTGCTATTATAAGATGAGATTAATGTTTCTCATATTTTACGAGATAAATTTATCTTTTACATAATAAAAAATTTAATAATACGGATGTACTAAACTTGTACACCCATTTACTAAATGGAAAAAAAATTTAGGATACAGAGAAAAATATATAAAAAAAAAAGTTAAAATAGATTTTTTTTTTTTTTTCGAATCTATTTTAGTAAACGGGTGTATCAATTTCGGTATAATGGGTGAATTGCAAGTTTGCTCATCCTATTCCTATGTATAAATGAAGTGGGGTCCACAAAAAAGTGAAAAGACAAAAAAGTAAAAATGGGACCCACCTTTTAATTGAGTGTGTAACATGAGAACCTTTTCTCATGTAAAAGGAGAAAAGATTAACCCATAAATGAAAGTGTATCGACCCATATTATTATTTTTTTCTCTTTTCTTTATATAGACCTCACATATTTTTATATGTGTATAAAAGATAAAATTATCTCCTATAATATAAAAAACAATAATCACTTATAAGATTCTATTGCCGGATGTCAATGGTTTCGTAAGGTTTTGTACAGAATATATTATTTTACATAACTTTTGCACGTTTTTCTATTATGAAAATATTAATATATTAGTATGTATTTGTTGAAGTTATAATTACGCTTTTTTTATATAATCTGGAGGTATCCCCTCATTCAATCTCCTCCAGTCATTTTGTTCTCGGAGTACGGTCTTGAAGGTTACCCCTCATTGGAACAGAGAGTGCATTGAGCTTCGCTACCGGAGGAAGGATAAGACTAATGATTCATCCGAGGAGGGAAACACATCCTCTAACCTCCAAAGATTTTTCAATAATTTATTTGAAATAGAGTTTGAATTCCTGACCCAAACAAACCTTTAGGAGCTCAGTTATCAACTGAGCTACCCTTGGGAGTTAGTTATAATTACACTTCACATGCTGTGTTTCTTATTTTACACATTGTTTGGAAACTTTCTTTTTCATGTTCTCAGAGTGCTCATTTGGATGAGCTTCAAAAAAAATATTTTTTATGTCTTATTTATGTTAAAATTACTTTGTAACATCCTTTAAAATTAACTCTTATAAGGGATATTACATTATTCCTTTAAATTTTAATATTGATGATAAGAAAATTAAAAAGGAACTATATAAACATCAACCAACCAACGTTACTTTATAGATAATATTAAGTCAGGTACGTACGAAAGTTATTTTACATTGGTCCTACGTTCTACTAAATATTACATCACTTTAACTTATATTCTACATACTGGCATTACATAATTATACAATACAAAAGTATTGTCCTAATCTAGTCTATAGGTGTAGGTCTCAACACTTTTAGCATAGAATATTGCAACAGCTCCTTGATTTTTTACTGCAATATAGAACTCCATGCAGTCCTCGTAAGAATAAACATTGATACTCCATCCTTCACCTGATAAGCTTAGACTAGGCATTATGATTTTCTGAAAAGGTTAACATAAAACAAACTCACGTGAGAAAATTCTCAGTAATATTGAGATTTTTTAAATATAACAATTTCCAGTCGTAATAACGAAAAATACCATTCTCTTAGATTATTTAATAAAATGAAATAATATAATAAATAATACATTGTGTAATATTTAACTGAAGCTAAATAATTTCCCAATTTCGTGGTTCTCTACATATGAAAGATTTATTGTGGAGGAGCTCAAACCACGATAAGGCGTCCATTACCCTATAACTGTTTGAACCCAACTCAATGGGTCAGTTCATAGCAGTCGTCATCAATTAAATTTACACGTTCTCTTTGTAATTATTTGGTACTAATTAATTATTCCACTAGATAATCAGTATGTGAAAGGAAATAAAATTTAAAAGAAACTATAGATACTGTAAAAAATAAAATTACTCAATAGATCAAACTACTGTAATGAAATAAACTCCAAGTAAAGAATAAATAAAAAGAATAATTTGGCAGAACAACAGAGGCTTGTAAATAAATCTTTGTTTTGAAAAATAAATAATAAAAAAATGAGAGAACTTTTATCATCACTCAATATTACCTTCTTTTGATTATGTTTCCCTTTCTCCTCCCAATTCCTCTTGTTTTCTCTCTTAAGATTTCGTTATATTCTTTCTTATTCTCTGTCTTGATTTTTCTTCCTTTCGTTTTATGCAAGGACGTATTTATATAGATAAAAATGTATTACGTGTATAGGTTACGTAACTCATATTACGTAATCTCTTCTTTTCCTAAATAATATCTACATCATGTAATGATTGTTTTGTTAAAAGAATCTTATACTTTCATTGAGGTGGAGACGTGGGGTGTTACCACGTAGCGTTTTTAATTTCTGTCCTTTATTTTCAATTTAGTATACACTTAGCTATATATATATATATATATATATATATATATATATATATATATATATATATATATATATTTTTTTAATTTTTTAATATTTATTTACTACTATGTTATTTTATTTTATTTTCATTATATTGCTTTTATATTTATTATTTATTTATATTTTATTATTTAATAATTATTTTACAATTATGTAAGTAATTATATATATATATATAATTATATATACATATCCAATACTCTAACCTCTATGCTAGAAGCGCAACCTCAATGCCGAAAACTTAATTTTTTTGTTTTATGTATATAAATATATATAAATATCTATTTTTCTTCATTTATCAATTTACTTATTATTATTATTATTTATTATTTATTTTATTGTTTTATTTATTTATTTTAATATTTAATTATTTATTTCTTTGTTATTATTACTTTTATTATTATTAACGCATATACGTAAACATAAACATATATGTATATATGTTAATGCTCAACGCTTCATTGAGCGCTCAATCCTTGGAAGGTTTGTGTTGCAAGCGCGTCCTCGAACCACACCCTATTGGAAGAGGCCCTTCTCTGATACCACTTGTAACGCCTGACAACTTGTAAGGATCAACGACTGTCCCTACACACTAATACGAGACTTTTCAGCGTGCTTTGTCCTCACTCGCACACTTCTCGAAAAAACTTCTCAAGCGATCACTCATCCCAGAATTGCCCAAGTCAAGCACGCTTAATTATGGAGTTCTTCTGTTTTGAGCTACCGAAAAGTAGATATATCTTGTTAGTATATGTAGTACCAATTCATTCTTATAAGTTATTCTCAATTGTACCGTCCCATACCAGCACAGTCTCTAGAATCCCTCTCTTTCGGGTGTTGATTCGATTCATTCATGTACTCCATAGCTGGAAGTCTGACAGAAGTCGCTCCTTGTCCATGCCCTTTTTATAAAAGTAGACATCTAAATATACTTTTTATAAAAAGTGTTTTTTTTTTTAAAAAAAATAATTTTTGGAGGAGAAAAAAAACATCCAAAGAGACCATGCAGTTCACTTTTTGTGCACATTGTTCGATAATTTTTTTTTTCATTTCATTTTTTTATTTTTAAAATAAGTGGGGCCCAAGTATGCGCTGCAAAAAATTCTTCTCTTGGTGCTGTTTGGTTTGGGTCTTTTGAATATTTACCTATCTATATGAACTAAGGATTTCTTAAAGCCCACGTTTGTTTTGAAGGATTTTGTCCAAATAACTATCTATCTAAGTTGCATGTGTTTCACAAGTTTGACTCAGAAACCAACATTTTTGCACTGTTTAGAAAGCAAAGTTGCATGTGGTTTTTGATAAAAACCCGGATATGCTACTGTAGACACACTTTTTGGTGACCCATTATACCCTTCTCGATGATAAGATTTTGTCTTCCTTCTGTGGTCAGCAGCTGGCGTTGAGTTTTGCATAGAGGCGTGGGTTGAAGAGCAGTTGCTGGAGTTGGCTTTCCCGGAAGAACACCCAATTGCATGGTGGTTGTCGACAAAAGGTTTGTTTCTTCCAGAACTATCGACCTGACCCAGCTTCTCTTTGTTCATCTTTGTCTCTTTGATGTTTTGTAGATCCTGGTTCCATCCCCATCGTATGCCAACACAGCGGAGTCTTCGTGTTCCGTTTTAGTGAATCTCATCCACTACTCAGAATCACAAGCTCTCTTTGGATTTCGGTAATCTCAAGCTTTTTAGTGAATTTTTGTTGACTTCTACTTTACCCCCTCTCTTCTCTGCCTTGGGGTTTTCATCATTGTTTTGAGTAATTTCAAGCTTTAAGCAAGATCGAGTGTGTATCCATAGTTCTGCCTGGTACCCAATTGGGAAAAGTTTAGATTTGGTATCATATCGAGAAAGTGGGTAGATTCATTAGTTAAATTGTGTTTCTGAGCCACAATCTCTTAGTTAGTTGGAGCTTGACGATTATGAGTTGATTGTGTTGTCTAAGTGAGATTGATTTGAGTTTGTGGATTAGAGGATTATGCCTTGGCTGCGTGTTTTCAATTTAACATAAAAAAACTATTGGGAGGTTGTGTGTTATATTATTAGGAAGAGTAAGCATGAAGAGAGGGAAGGATGATGAGAAGATAATTGGGCCAATGTTCCCTAGACTCCATGTCAATGATACGGAGAAGGGAGGGCCAAGAGCACCACCTAGGAATAAGATTGCACTCTATGAGCAGTTTAGTATTCCCTTTCAAAGGTTCAAGCAGGTGTTCTGCCACTCAACCCAAATATTTTTTTGTGACCCAGCTTATATTATGATGGGTTTTTGCCTGGACAAAGTGTAACAGGGGCTACCTTAATTCCATTGTGACCCAGCTTATATTTTAATGGGTTTTTGCACTACTATTTCTCATCCAATGTAGGCCTCAGAGAAACATGTTGACTATGGTTAGAGTGACCTTCGATTGGTGTCATTGATGAGAAACATTTTGATTAAATTTCTTAGGTGGCTTAAGGTGAAGTTTAGTGAAGAGGTAGTGAGTAATATATTGTTAATTTAGTGAAGATTGAGGAATGTAGGAAGAAGGGAGCATGGATGCATCACCCCTAAGGTTTTGAATTACAAAATAACAAAATGCTAGCCAAGTCCTGCCCAATCTAAGAAAGTTGCCCTTTTGTTGTGAATGCAAGAAAGCACTGTTATATAAGAACTGCAGAATGCAATTTTTAAGGTGAGACGTACATATTGTCCACATGTAGTAACAAATGGCCTGAACTAACTGTGATTGTGGTTGTGTCCTTCAAAAACCACTGAAAATCGTGATTTGTAACTTGTGGTTGTGTCCTTCAAAATCCACTGAAAACCGTATAAACAGGCTTGTTTGAATAATTAAGGGGATTATTATATTTATAAATTTTTTATTTATAAACTTTTAGAAATTATATTATATATTCTGGAGAGTGTACACTCAAGTATATATGTATATTTAAAAAATTTATAAATATAATCCTTATTTTTTTTATACAGTGTTGAGAATTTGGAATTGGAAGGTAGAAAACTCAAATTGGTCCAAGTTTTATTCGGGCTTATATAAGCACTGCTATATAAAAAGTATTATCATTGTATCATGTGTAGTAGTATTATTATTTCACCTTTGACAAGTAACACCTTTGTTATTTACTCCTTCTGGCATGCATCTTATTCTTGTCTTACATTTTTCTGCTGTCTTTGGTTGATTAAGTTATTTTATTATGTTATTTTTTTTAGAAAAAAAGGCTATGGAGTACATCTCAAATAGACTAAAAAAGGTTAAATGATAAAGGAAGATAAATTATAAGAATAGAGCAGGTTGTTCATTAATGTTTATTATCTTCATATTATACATAAACTTCATCTCTCATAACATGATTTCAAAGGAATCCAATTTATTATGAATGATCTCTGTGAGATGTTATGTTTCCAAATATACAAATGTTTATTATCTTCAATACGATGAGTAAGATACTTTTTATTTTTTATTACTTAACTTATTATATTTGTCCTTCACGTGTTAGATAATGGCCATCGACAATGGAATGGATTTGAGTGTCATACTCGTACTCATTACATCGCATTTGGAGTCTTTGCATCAACTGACTAACATGTTTGTCAGTATATGTGCTGTTTTGTTACGCATTGCTGAAAATCGGAGAAATAGACGCAGGAGAGTCTCAGTGGACCATCGTCGGAGGGCTAGAGTAAGGGAAGTCAACTTCCTTAGGATTGTTCACATAAGTGATACGGCGTGTATAGAGAATACAAGGATGGATATGAGGTGTTTTCATAACTTGTGTGAGTTGCTTAAAACCGTTGGTCAACTTCAACCGACGAACTATATGGGTGTAGAGGAGATGGTTGCAATCTTTCTTCACATATTGGCTCACGATGTCAAGAACAGGATAATTAAAAGACAGTTCATGAGATCGGGAGAAACCATTAGTAGACAGTTCTCTAATGTTTTGCTTGCAGTGTTACGTTGTCATACTGTTCTACTAAAACGACCTGAGCCAATCCCGGATAACTCGACCGATGATAAGTG